>NC_091219.1:14149154-14187966 GCF_040958095.1 Procambarus clarkii
GATCACATCTCCAGAAGATCATATCTCCAGAATATCACATCTCGGGAACATCACATCTCCAGAAGATCACATCAACAGAAGATAATATCTCCAGATGATCATATCTCCAGAAGATCACATCCCCAGAAGATCACATCTCCAGAAAATCACATCTCCAGAAGATCACATCTCGAGAAGATCACATCGCCAGAAGATCACATCTCCGGAAAATCACATCTCGGAGAAGATCACATCTCCAGAAGATCACATCTCCAGAAGATCACATCTCCAGAAGATCCACATCTCCAGAGGAAGATCACATCTCGAGAATATCACATCTCGAGAAGATCACAATCTCTAGAAAAAACCCGTCTCCAGAAGATCACGTCTCCAGGAAACATCACATCTCCAGATGGATCACATCTCCAGAAGATCACATCTCCAGATGGTCACATCTCCAGAAGAATCATATCTCCAGAATATCACATCTCGGGAACATCACATCTCCAGAAGATCACATCAACAGAAGATAATATCTCCAGATGATCACATCTCCAGAAGATCACATCACCAGAAGATCACATCTCGAGAAGATCACATCTCGAGATGATCACATCACCAGAAGATTACATCTCGAGAAGATCACATCTCGAGAAAATCACACCTCCAGAAGATCAAATCTCCAGAAGATCACATCTCCAGAAGATCACATCTCCAGAGGAAGATCACATCTCCAGAAGATCACATCTCCAGAGGAAGATCACATCTCGAGAAGATCACATCTCGAGAAGATCACATCTCTAGAAAATCCCGTCTCCAGAAGATCACGTCTCCAGAACATCACATCTCCAGATGATCACATCTCCAGAAGATCACATCTCCAGATGATCACATCTCCAGAAGATCATATCTCCAGAATATCACATCTCGGGAACATCACATCTCCAGAAGATCACATCAACAGAAGATAATATCTCCAGATGATCACATCTCCAGAAGATCACATCCCCAGAAGATCACATCTCCAGAAAATCACATCTCCAGAAGATCACATCTCGAGAAGATCACATCTCGAGAAGATCACATCGCCAGAAGATCACATCTCCGGAAAATCACATCTCGAGAAGATCACTTCTCCAGAAGATCACATCTCCATAAGATCACATCTCCAGAAGATCACATCTCCAGAGGAAGATCACATCTCGAGAAGATCACATCTCGAGAAGATCACATCTCTAGAAAATCCCGTCTCCAGAAGATCACGTCTCCAGAACATCACATCTCCAGATGATCACATCTCCAGAAGATCACATCTCCAGATGATCACATCTCCAGAAGATCATATCTCCTGAATATCACATCTCGGGAACATCACATCTCCAGAAGATCACATCAACAGAAGATAATATCTCAGATGATCATATCTCCAGAAGATCACATCCCCAGAAGATCACATCTCCAGAAAATCACATCTCCAGAAGATCACATCTCGAGAAGATCACATCGCCAGAAGATCACATCTCCGGAAAATCACATCTCGAGAAGATCACATCTCCAGAAGATCACATCTCCAGAAGATCACATCTCCAGAAGATCACATCTCCAGAGGAAGATCACATCTCGAGAATATCACATCTCGAGAAGATCACATCTCTAGAAAAACCCGTCTCCAGAAGATCACGTCTCCAGAACATCACATCTCCAGATGATCACATCTCCAGAAGATCACATCTCCAGATGGTCACATCTCCAGAAGATCATATCTCCAGAATATCACATCTCGGGAACATCACATCTCCAGAAGATCACATCAACAGAAGATAATATCTCCAGATGATCACATCTCCAGAAGATCACATCACCAGAAGATCACATCTCGAGAAGATCACATCTCGAGATGATCACATCACCAGAAGATTACATCTCGAGAAGATCACATCTCGAGAAGATCACACCTCCAGAAGATCACATCTCCAGAAGATCACATCACCAGATGATCACATCTCCAGAAGATCACATCACCAGATGATCACATCTCGAGAAGATCACATCTCGAGATCACATCTCCAGAAGATCACATCACCAGATGATCACATCTCCAGAAGATCACATAAGCAGAAGATCACATCTCGAGAAGATCACATCTCCAAAAGATCACATCTCGAGAAGATCACATCACCAGAAGATCACATCCCCAGAAGATCACATCCCCAGAAGATCACATCCGTAGAAGATCAAATCCCCAGAAGATCACATCTCCATAAGATCACATCTACAGAAGATCACATCTCCAGAAGATCACATCTCGAGAAGATCACATCACCAGAAGATCACATCTCCAGAAGATCACATCTCCAGATGATCACATCTCCAGAAGATCATATCTCCAGAATATCACATCTCGGGAACATCACATCTCCAGAAGATCACATCAACAGAAGATAATATCTCCATATGATCATATCTCCAGAAGATCACATCCCCAGAAGATCACATCTCCAGAAAATCACATCTCCAGAAGATCACATCTCGAGAAGATCACATCTCGAGAAGATCACATCGCCAGAAGATCACATCTCCGGAAAATCACATCTCGAGAAGATCACATCTCCAGAAGATCACATCTCCAGAAGATCACATCTCCAGAAGATCACATCTCCAGAGGAAGATCACATCTCGAGAATATCACATCTCGAGAAGATCACATCTCTAGAAAAACCCGTCTCCAGAAGATCACGTCTCCAGAACATCACATCTCCAGATGATCCACATCTCCAGAAGATCACATCTCCAGATGGTCACATCTCCAGAAGATCATATCTCCAGAATATCATATCTCGGGAACATCACATCTCCAGAAGATCACATCAACAGAAGATAATATCTCCAGATGATCACATCTCCAGAAGATCACATCACCAGAAGATCACATCTCGAGAAGATCACATCTCGAGATGATCACATCACCAGAAGATTACATCTCGAGAAGATCACATCTCGAGAAGATCACACCTCCAGAAGATCACATCTCCAGAAGATCACATCACCAGATGATCACATCTCCAGAAGATCACATCACCAGATGATCACATCTCGAGAAGATCACATCTCGAGATCACATCTCCAGAAGATCACATCACCAGATGATCACATCTCCAGAAGATCACATAAGCAGAAGATCACATCTCGAGAAGATCACATCTCCAAAAGATCACATCTCGAGAAGATCACATCACCAGAAGATCACATCCCCAGAAGATCACATCCCCAGAAGATCACATCCTTAGAAGATCAAATCCCCAGAAGATCACATCTCCATAAGATCACATCTACAGAAGATCACATCTCCAGAAGATCACATCTCCAGAAGATCACATCACCAGAAGATCAAATCCCCAGAAGATCACATTTCCAGAAGATCACATCTCGAGAAGATCACATCTGCAGAGGATCATATCTCGAGAAGATCACATCACTAGAAGATCACATCTCCAGAAGATCACATCTCCAGAAGATCACATCACCAGAAGATCACATCTCGAGATGATCACATCTCCAGAAGATCAAATCTCCAAAAGATCACATCATCAGAAGATCACATCTCCAGAAGATCACATCACCAGAAGATCACATCTCGAGAAGATCAATATGCCAATTACTGAGAGCGGCGATGGAACACATTTTGCCAAACCCCCTGCAGTTTTCAAAATATCCCAAACATTCTAAATTCGACCCTTGAGCCATATTTTAGATCCAAATTCTGGCTCTCTGCACGTATTCGCAGTTTTAAATTACGAATTTTTATACCGAAAATATGCCAATTACTGAAAGCGGCGATGGATCACATTTTGCCCAAAACCTTTCTTTAGTTCTCAAAATATCCCAAACATCCCAAATTCGACGCCTGAGCCCTATTTTGCAGGCAAATTCTGGCCCTCTGCACGTATTCGCAGTTTGAATAGACGATTTTTTTTACCGAAAATATGACAATTACTGAGAGCGGCGATGGGTCACATTTTGCCCAAACCCCCCTGCAGTTTTCAATATATTATAAACATCCCAAATTCGACGCTTGAGCCGTATTTTGGAGCCAAATTCTGGCTCTCTGCACGTATTCGCAGTTTGAAATTACGACTTTTTATACCGAAAAGTGTCAATTTCTTGAATGCAGCGATGGATCACATTTTGCCCTAACCCTCCCTGCTGTTTTCAAAATAACCCAAACATCCCAAATTCTACACTTGAGCCATATTTTGGATTCAAATTCTGGCTCTCTGCGCGTATTCGCAGTTTGAAATTACGATTTTTTATACAGAAAATAGGCCAATTACTGAAGGTCAGGTCAGGTCAGGTTGTGTCAGGTCAGGTTGAGTCAGGTCAGGTAGCGCCAGATCAGGTTGCGTCAGGTCAGGTTGTGTCAGGTCAGGTTGCGTCAGGTCAGGTTGCGTCAGGTTCAGGTTGTGTCAGGTCACGTTGCGTCAGGTCAGGTAACGTCTGGGTCAGGTTGCGTCAGGTCAGTTTGCGTCAGGTCAGGTTGTATCAGGTCAGGTTGCGTCAGGTCAGGTAGCATCAGGTCAGGTTGCGTCAGGTAAGGTTGCGTCAGGTCAGGTTGTGTCAGTTCAGGTTGCGTCAGGTCAGGTAGCGTCAGGTCAGGTCTGGTTGCGTCAGGTTAGGTTGCGTCAGGTCAGGTTGCGTCAGGTCAGGTTGCGTCAGGTCAGGTTGCGTCAGGTTAGGTTGCGTCAGGTCAGGTAGGATCAGGTTAAGTTGCTTCAGGTCAGGTTGCGTCAGGTCAGGTTGTGTCAGGTCAGGTTGCGTCAGGTCAGGTAGCGTCAGGTCCGGTAGCGTCAGGCCAGGTCAGGTAGGGTCAGGTCAGGTAGCGTCAGGTCAGGTTGCGTCAGGTCAGGTAGCGTCAGGTCAGGTTAGGTTGCGTTAGGTTAGGTTGCGTCAAGCCAGGTTGCGTCAGGTCAGGTAGCGTCAGGTCAGGTTGCGTCAGATCAGGTTGAGTCAGGTCAGGTAGCGTCAGGTCAGGTTGCATCAGGTCAGGTTGCGTCAGGTCAGGTAGTGTCAGGTCAGGTTGTATCAGGTCAAGTTGCGTCAGGTCAGGTTGCGTCAGGTCAGGTAGTGTCAGGTCGGGTTGTATCAGGTCAGGTTGCGTCAGGTCAGGTTGCGTCAGGTCAGGTTGCGTCAGGTCAGGTTGCATCAGGTCAGGTTGCGTCAGGTCAGGTTGTATCAGGTCAGGTTGTATCAGGTCAGGTTGCGTCAGGTCAGGTTGCGTCAGGTCAGGTAGCGCCAGGTCAGGTTGCATCAGGTCAGGTTGCGTCAGGTCAGGTAGTGTTAGGTCAGGTTGTATCAGGTCAGGTTGCGTCAGGTCAGGTTGCGTCAGGTCAGGTTGCGTCAGGTTCGATGTCATTACCTAAACCATGACTGGCATATGAAGGTGATAGTATCTGTGTTCCAGTAACATGTGTGAGAGAATCCTTGTGAACCACATTTATTCCTGATAGTCTGTACGTACCAGAAATATCGAAGTTTAACAGTTTTATGATATATAATGAGATAAAGAGAAAGATATGTATAGAGAGAGGAAGACATGGAGACAGAGAGAGTAAGCCACACAAGCACACATATACTCAAACTGAGACAAATATGAAAGTTTTACGTGTTCACTGTTGACTCAAAATCCGGAGTTCTAGGTTCGATTACCAGTGGCTGCAGAAATGGCTTGGGCACATTTCCTCTCACCTAATGCATCTGTTCACCTAGCAGTAAATATGAACCCAGTACTTAGTCAGCATGTTGTGGGGTTGTATCGTGGGGTAGGGTAGTAATTGGTCCTACTAAGCCGTTCACGACATAAAATGTTTGGGCACATTTCCTCTCATTAAATGCATCTGTTCACCTAGCAGTAAATTGGTAGCCAGGAGTTAGTCAGCATGTTGTGAACTGGTATCATGGGAGAGCGAGAGAGGCAGAAATACAGAGAAAGAAACAGGCATAACATACAAAGTCAGAAAGAGAACAGAAGAGAGGAAGATCAGAGGAAGATGAGAGAGAGAGACAGCGAGGAGAACGGCAACAGCCTGTTTGTATAAATTAGCTGTCCTCATTCCTACTCTGCAGATGAGGAGAAAAAACTCTTACAATGTTGATTGCCCTTTTTTTCTAACTAATAGCTTACCACAATTCCTACAACTTCTCTCACAAAGTGAAAATAGTCCCTTTCAGTACCATAAATGTTAGTAAATTATTAACCTTCATGAGTCAAAAAAAACACTTGAGTCTCTCTCTTTAAATTTTTTCTTCCGTGTATATTAAATTTACATGTCGAAAAATGCCCTCAATATTGTCTAAGTTATCAACGTGTTGGTCTCCTTCTGGGCTTCACACTCCCCCTTCAGCTTCCAGTCAAGACGTCATCCTCCTCCTCCTCCTCCCCAAATAGCCCAAACAAAAACCCATCCACGCCAGGCAAATTTACGTCGGAGCTTTACCCTGTTTATTAACGCCCAAATACAATAATTACAGATATTATTTACTCAAACGTATCAAAGTTAACTGTTGCAGCCAAATATATTTTGTTCAGCTGGAATATTGGAGCATTAAACCGTCGACGACATGTTACCAAAATTACTCAATATAAATATAAGAACCAGCTTTGGAAAACTTGGCGACCCCAGAATGGCCTAGTCGGATGGGAATCTGTTCTCATGAGAACTGACGTGTGTTCGAGTCTGTCAAAACGGTGTAACTACAGGGCACAGATTTGTGTGTGTCCCGTCCTGTAGCTGCGTCCGTCCATCTCGACTGTGAGGTCTCTGGGTAGCTAAAACTTGACCTGACCTGACCTGACCCTGGGATGTGGGGAAGGGTGGAAGTCCGGGGGCCCACGGACCCACACCTGGACCCGAGTTAGATTAGGTAAGGCGAGGTCAGGTCGTGTCGGGTCAGGTCGTGTCTATATAATAAAATAAATAATATGTATACATCTAATGTCTGTAATCTAATATCTAATGTAATGTAATGTAATGTAATGTAATATGTAATGTAATATCTAATGTAATGTAATGTAATATGTAATATGTAATGTAATGTAATATGTAATATGTAATGTAATATGTAATATGTAATGTAATATGTAATATGTAATGTAATATGTAATATGTAATGTAATATGTAATATGTAATGTAATGTAATATGTAATGTAATGTAATATGTAATGTAATGTAATATGTAATGTAATGTAATGTAATATGTAATGTAATGTAATGTAATATGTAATGTAATAATGTAATGTAATAATGTAATGTAATGTAATGTATATCTAATGTAATGTATATCTAATGTAATATATATGTAATGTCTATATAATAAAATAAATAATATGTCTATATCTAGTGTCTGTAACCTAATATCTAATGTAATTGTAATGTAATATCTAATGTAATCTGTATATCTAATGTTATGTATATATATAATGTCTATTATATTAAATAAACATTAAAAAAATAAAAATATAATAAATAGAAATGAATAAATAAAAATGAATAAATAAAGCGCCGAATGAATCGCCGAATGAATCGTAAATCGTCGGATAATTTTTACCCGTGTAAAAACGGGTAAACCAGACAGGTAAACCCGACGGGGTTTACCCGTCGTGTAAGTCGTCGAATAAATAAAATAAAATAGTCGAAAATCTGTTCTCATGATAACTGACGTGTAAACTGTAAACTAAACACGTCGGGTAAACCGTCATTGTAAACCGTCGGGTAAACTGTGAGAGTAAAGCGTCGGGTAAACCGTCGGGTAAACTGTCAGGGTAAAGCGTCGGGTAAACGTCGGATTAAAACGTCGGGTAAACTGTCAGGGTAAACCGTCGGGTAAACCGTCGGGTAAACCGTCGGGTAAACGTCGGATAAAGCGTCGGGTAAAGCGTGAAAGACCCCTGCAGTGTGTTGCTGGAGGACCCCTGCCAGTGTGTTTCGATAGATAATTTATAATATATATAAATTAGCGGTTATAATTGAGCGGTTTTACGTGTACATCTTCCATAGGTAATATAAACGAAAAATCAAGAACATTTTAGTTAATTCTAATGAAAACACTCTGGTTTTTATCATTTGTATTGGAAACAACATTGTCATATGTCTTTTCTTGGATCTAAATAATACGAACCTCGCTCTATGATTTGAAGTTAAAATCCTCAAATATGGTATAATAGTGACTTTTTTCACGTTTTTCATGTTGTTGATATTACGTAAATATATTCATTTTTACCAATATTTCGATACTATTTCATGTAGTATCAGATACGTGATTTGGCTTTAAAATCTCAGAATTTCGCATAATATTGCTTTTTAAGCAAGTTTTCTTGCATTTTGTTTTCGTACGAAAAATCATCAAATTTAGCAGTATTTTGACGTTTATCATCCCCTTTTCCTTTATGTGATTTAAACAAAATATCATCGAATTAGGCATTATTTTGCCGATTTTCCACGTTTTTGTGAATTTTCAGTTTATTGGTATTAATTCATTATATATACGAAAAAAATGATGCAAACACATAATTGATTATATAATAACCTTAAATACTTCATTTTCAATCATCTATTTGTTTCTCGTTAAAATACTGAGTAAGATATTGAAAATTGGAGAAGTTCGGTTTTTATTGCATATATCGACGTTTCAGCCGGATTAGAGTGGTTTTACGTGTACATCTTCCATCGGTAATATAAACGGAAAATCAAGAACATTTTAATTAATTTCTAATGAAAACACATTGTTTTTTATAATTTGTATTGGAAACACCATTCTCATATGTCTTTTCTTGGATCTAAATAATACGAAACCTCGCTCTATGATTTGAAGTTAAAATCCTCAAATATGGTTATATAGTGACTTTTTTCACGTTTTTCATGTAGTTTGATATTACGTATATATATTCATTTTTACCAATATTTCGACACTATTTCATGTAGTATCACGATATGTGATTTGGCCTTCAAATCTCAGAATTTCGCATAATATTGCATTTTAAGCAATATTCTTGCATTTTGTTTCGTACGAAAAATCATCGAATTTAGCAATATTTTGACGTTTATCATCCCCTTTTCCTTTATGTGAATTAAACATAATATCATCGAATTAGGCAATATTTTGCTGTTTTTCCACGTTTTTGTGAATTTTCAGTTTATGGGTATTAATTCATTATATATATACGATAAAAATGATGCAAACACATAATTGATTAGATAATAACATTAAATACTTCATTTCAATCAACTATTTGTTTCTCGTTAAAATATTGAGTAAGATATTGAAAAGGGGAGAAGTTCTGTTTTTATTGCATATATCGACGTTTCAGCCGGAATAGAGATGTTTTCGTGTACATCTTCCATCTGTAATATAAACGGAAAATCAGAACATTTTAGTTAATTCTAATGAAAACACATTGATTTTTATCATTATTATTGGAAACAACATTGTCATATGTCTTTTCTTGGATCTAAATAATACGAAACCTCGCTCTATGATTTGATGTTAAAATCCTCAAATATGGTTATATAGTGACTTTTTTCACGTTTTTCATGTAGTTTGATATTACGTATATATATTCATTTTTACCAATATTTCGACACTATTTCATGTAGTATCACGATATGTGATTTGGCTTTCAAATCTCAGAATTTCGCATAATAATGCATTTTAAGCAAGTTTTCTTGCATTTTGTTTCGTACGAAAAATCATAAATTTAGCAATATTTTGACGTTTATCATCCCCTTTTCCTTTATGTTATTTAAGCAAAATATCATCGAATTAGGCAATATTTTGTAGTTTTTCCACGTTTTTGTGAATTTTCAGTTTATTGTTAATTATTCATTAAATATTAGATAAAAATGATGGAAACACATAATTGATTAGATAATAACCTTAAATACTTCATTTTCAATCAACCATTTGTTTCTTGTTAAAATACTGAGTAGGATATTGAAAAGGGGAGATGTTCGGTTTTTATTGCATATATCGACGTTTCAGACGGAATTGAGCGGTTTTCGTGTACATCTTCCATCGGTAATATAAACGGAAAATCAGGAACATTTTAGTTAATTCTAATGCAAACACATTGTTTTTTATCATTTGTATTGGAAACAACATTGTCATATGTCTTTTCTTGGATCTAAATAATATGAAACCTCGCTCTATGATTTGAAGTTAAAATCCTCAAATAAGGGTTAAATAGTGATTTTTTCACGTTTTTCATGTAGTTTGATATTACGTAAATATATTCATTTTTACCAATATTTCGATATTATTTCATGTAGTATCACGATATGTGATTTGGCCTTCAAATCTCAGAATTTCGCATAATATTGCATTTTAGGCAATATTCTTGCATTTTCTTTCGTACGAAAAATCATCGAATTTAGCAATATTTTGACGTTTATCATCCCCTTTTCCTTTATGTGATTTAAACAAATTATCATCGAATTAGGCAATATTTTGCCGTTTTTCCACGTTTCTGTGAATTTTCAGTTTATTGTTATTAATTCATTTAATATACGATAAAAATGATGCAAACACATAATTGATTAGATAATAACATTAAATACTTCATTTTCAATCAACCATTTGTTTCTCGTTAAAATACTGAGTAGGATATTGAAAAGGGGAGATGTTCGATTTTTATTGCATATATCGACGTTTCAGCCGGATTAGAGCGGTTTTACGTGTACATCTTCCATCGGTAATATAAACGGAAAATCAAGAACATTTTAATTAATTCTAATGAAAACACATTGTTTTTATAATATGTATTGGAAACACCATTCTCATATGTCTTTTCTTGGATCTAAATAATACGAAACCTCGCTCTATGATTTGAAGTTAAAATCCTCAAATATGGTTATATAGTGACTTTTTTTCACGTTTTTCATGTAGTTTGATATTACGTATATATATTCATTTTTACCAATATTTCGACACTATTTCATGTAGTATCACGATATGTGATTTGGCCTTCATATCTCAGAATTTCGCATAATATTGAATTTTAAGCAATATTCTTGCATTTTGTTTCGTACGAAAAATCATCGAATTTAGCAATATTTTGACGTTTATCATCCCCTTTTCCTTTATGTGAATTAAACATAATATCATCGAATTAGGCAATATTTTGCTGTTTTTCCACGTTTTTGTGAATTTTCAGTTTATGGGTATTAATTCATTATATATACGATAAAAATGATGCAAACACATAAATGATTAGATAATAACATTAAATACTTCATTTTCAATCAACTATTTGTTTCTCGTTAAAATACTGAGTAAGATATTGAAAAGGGGAGAAGTTCTGTTTTTATTGCATATATCGACGTTTCAGCCGGAATAGAGATGTTTTCGTGTACATCTTCCATCGGTAATATAAACGGAAAATCAGGAACATTTTAGTTAATTCTAATGCAAACACATAGATTTTTATCATTTGTATTGGAAACAACATTGTCATATGTCTTTTCTTGGATCTAAATAATACGAAACCTCGCTCTATGATTTGAAGTTAAAATCCTCAAATATGGTTAAAAAGTGACTTTTTTCACGTTTTTCATGTAGTTTGATATTACGTAAATATATTCATTTTTACCAATATTTCGATACTATTTCATGTAGTATCACGATGTGTGATTTGGCCTTCATATCTTAGAATTTCTCAAAATATTGCATTTTAAGCAAGTTTTCTTGCATTTTGTTTTGTACGAAAAAATCATCGAATTAGGCGATATTTTGACGTTTTTCCCCGTTTCTGTGAATTTTCAGTTTATTGTTATTAATTCATTATATATACGATAAAAATGATGCAAACACATAATTGATTAGAAATTAATCTTAAATACTTTATTTTCAATCAACCATTTGTTTCTCGTTAAAATACTGAGTAGGATATTGAAAAGGGGAGATGTTCGGTTTTTATTGCATATATCGACGTTTCAGCCGGATTAGAGCGGTTTTACGTGTACATCTTCCATCTTCCATCGGTAATATAAACGGAAAATCAGGAACATTTTAGTTATTTCCATTTGTTTTTATCATTTGTATTGGAAACAACATTGTCATATGTCTTTTCTTGGATCTAAATAATATGAAACCTCGCTCTATGATTTGAAGTTAAAATCCTCAAATAAGGGTAAATAGTGATTTTCTCACGTTTTTCATGTAGTTTGATATTACGTAAATACATTCATTTTTACCAATATTTCGATACTATTTCATGTAGTATCACGATATGTGATTTGGCCTTCAAATCTCAGAATTTCGCATAATATTGCATTTTAGGCAATATTCTTGCATTTTGTTTCTTACGAAAAATCATCGAATATAGCAATATTTTGACGTTTATCATCCCCTTTTCCTTTATGTGAATTAAACAAAATATCAACGAATTAGGCAATATTTTGCTGTTTTTCCATGTTTTTGTGAATTTTCAGTTGATGGGTATTAATTCATTATATATACGATAAAAAAGATGCAAACACATAATTGATTAGATAATAACATTAAATACTTCATTTTCAATCAACTATTTGTTTCTCGTTTAAATACTGAGTAAGATATTGAAAAGGGGAGAAGTTCTGTTTTTATTGCATATATCGACGTTTCAGCCGGATTAGAGCGGTTTTACGTGTACATCTTCCATCGGTAATATAAACGGAAAATCAAGAACATTTTAATTAATTCTAATGAAAACACATTGTTTTTTATAATTTGTATTGGAAACACCATTCTCATATGTCTTTTCTTGGATCTAAATAATACGAAACCTCGCTCTATGATTTGAAGTTAAAATCCTCAAATATGGTTATATAGTGACTTTTTTTCACGTTTTTCATGTAGTTTGATATTACGTATATATATTCATTTTTACCAATATTTCGACACTATTTCATGTAGTATCACGATATGTGATTTGGCCTTCATATCTCAGAATTTCGCATAATATTGCATTTTAAGCAATATTCTTGCATTTTGTTTCATACGAAAAATCATCGAATTTAGCAATATTTTGACGTTTATCATCCCCTTTTCCTTTATGTGAATTAAACATAATATCATCGTTTAGTCAATATTTTGCTGTTTTTCCACGTTTTTGTGAATTTTCAGTTTATGGGTATTAATTCATTATATATATACGATAAAAATGATGCAAACACATAATTGATTAGATAATAACATTAAATACTTCATTTTCAATCAACTATTTGTTTCTCGTTAAAATATTGAGTAAGATATTGAAAAGGGGAGAAGTTCTGTTTTTATTGCATATATCGACGTTTCAGCCGGAATAGAGATGTTTTCGTGTACATCTTCCATCGGTAATATAAACGGAAAATCAGGAACATTTTAGTTAATTCTAATGAAAACACATTGATTTTTATCATTTTTATTGGAAACAACATTGTCATATGTCTTTTCTTGGATCTAAATAATACGAAACCTCGCTCTATGATTTGAAGTTAAAATCCTCAAATATGGTTATATAGTGACTTTTTTCACGTTTTTTCATGTAGTTTGATATTACGTAAATATATTCATTTTTACAAATATTTCGATACTATTCCATGTAGTATCACGATATGTGATTTGGCCTTCAAATCTCAAAATTTCGCAAAATATTGCATTTTAAGCAAGTTTTCTTGCATTTTGTTTTGTACGAAAAATCATCGAATTTAGCAATATTTTGACGTTTATCATCCCCTTTTCCTTTATGTGATTTAAACAAATTATCATCGAATTATTCAATATTTTGCCGTTTTTTCCACGTTTCTGTGAATTTTCAGTTTATTGTTAATTATTCATTAAATATACGATAAAAATGATGCAAACACATAATTGATTAGATAATAACCTTAAATACTTCATTTTCAATCAACCATTTGTTTCTTGTTAAAATACTGAGTAGGATATTGAAAAGGGGAGAAGTTCGGTTTTATTGCATATATCGACGTTTCAGCCGGAATTGAGCGGTTTTCGTGTACATCTTCCATCGGTAATATAAACGGAAAATCAGGAACATTTTAGTTAATTCTAATGAAAACACATTGGTTTTTATAATTTGTATTAGAAACAACATTGTCATATGTCTTTTCTTGGAACTATATAATACAAACCTCGCTCCATGATTTGAAGTTAAAATCCTCAAATATGGTTAAATAGAGACTTTTTCACGTTTTTCATGGAGTTGGATATTACGTAAATATATTCATTTTTACCAATATTTCGATACTATTTCATGTAGTATCACAATATGTGATTTGGCCTTCATATCTCAGAATTTCGCAAAAATTGCATTTTAAGCAAGTTTTCTTGCATTTTGTTTCGTACGAAAAATCATCGAATTTAGCAATATTTTGACGTTTATCATCCCCTTTTCCTTTATGTGATTTAAACAAATTATCATCGAATTAGGCAATATTTTGCCGATTTTCCACGTTTCTGTGAATTTTCAGTTTATTGTTATTAATTCATTGTATATACGATAAAAATAATGCAAACATATAATTGATTAGATAATAACCTTAAATACTTCGATTTCAATCATCTATTTGTTTCTCGTTAAAATACTCAGTAAGATATTGAAAAGGGGAGATGTTCGTTTTTTATTGCATATATCGACGTTTCAGCCGGATTAGAGCGGTTTTACGTGTACATCTTCCATCGGTAATATAAACGGAAAAATCAGGAACATTTTAGTTATTTCCATTTGTTTTTATCATTTGTATTGGAAACAACATTGTCATATGTCTTTTCTTGGATCTAAATAATATGAAACCTCGTTCTATGATTTAAAGTTAAAAATCCTCAAATAAGGGTAAATAGTGATTTTTTCACGTTTTTCATGTAGTTTGATATTACGTAAATACATTCATTTTTACCAATATTTCGATACTATTTCATGTAGTATCAAGATATGTGATTTGGCCTTCAAATCTCAGAATTTCGCATAATATTGCATTTTAGGCAATACTCTTGCATTTTGTTTCGTACGAAAAATCATCGAATATAGCAATATTTTGACGTTTATCATCCCCTTTTCCTTTATGTGAATTAAACAAAATATCATCGAATTAGGCAATATTTTGCTGTTTTTCCATGTTTTTGTGAATTTTCAGTTGATGGGTATTAATTCATTATATATACGATAAAAATGATGCAAATACATAATTGATTAGATAATAACATTAAATACTTCATTTTCAATCAACTATTTGTTTCTCGTTAAAATACTGAGTAAGATATTGAAAAGGGGAGAAGTTCTGTTTTTATTGCATATATCGACGTTTCAGCCAGAATAGAGATGTTTTCGAGTACGTCTTCCATCGGTAATATAAACGGAAAATCAGGAACATTTTAGTTAATTCTAATCAAACACATTTATTTTTATCATTTTTATTGGAAACAACATTGTCATATGTCTTTTCTTGGATCTAAATAATACGAATCCTCACTCCATGATTTGAAGTTAAAATCCTCAAATATGGTTATATAGTGACTTTTTTTCACGTTTTTCATGTAGTTTGATATTACGTATATATATTAATTTTTACCAATATTTCGACACTATTTCATGTAGTATCACGATATGTGATTTGGCCTTCAAATCTCAGAATTTCGCAAAATATTGCATTTTAAGCAAGTTTTCTTGCATTATGTTTCGTACGAAAAATCATCGAATTTAGCAATATTTTGACGTTTATCATCCTCTTTTCCTTTATGTGATTTAAACAAATTATCATCGAATTAGGCAATATTTTGCCGTTTTTCCACGTTTCTATGAATTTTCAGTTTATTGTTATTAATTCATTGTATATACGATAAAAATAATGCAAACACATAATTGATTAGATAATAACCTTAAATACCTCATTTTCAATCATCTATTTGTTTATCGTTAAAATACTCAGTAAGATATTGAAAAGAGGAGAAGTTCGGTTTTTATTGCATATATCGACGTTTTAGCCGGATTAAAGCGGTTTACGTGTACATCTTCCATCGGTAATATAAACGGAAAATCAAGAACATTTTAGTTAATTCTCGCTCTATGATCTGAAGTTAAAATCTTCAAATTTGGTAAAATTGTGACTTTTTCACGTTAATCATGTAGTTTGATACTGCGTAAATATATTCATTTTTACCAACATTTCGATACTATTTCATGTAGTATTACGATGTGTGATTTGGCCTTCAAATCTCAGAATTTCGCATAATATTGCATTTTAAGCAAGTTTTCTTGCGTTTTGTTTTGTACGAAAAATCATCGAATATAGCAATATTTTGACGTTTATCATCCCCCTTTTCCTCTATGTGATTTAAACAAATTATCATCGAATTAGGCAATATTATGCCGTTTTTCCACGTTTATGTGAATTTTCAGTTTATGGGTATTAATTCATTATATATACGATAAAAATGATGCAAACACATAATTGATTAGATAATAACATTAAATACTTCATTTTCAATCAACTATTTGTTTCTCGTTAAAATACTGAGTAAGATATTGAAAAGGGGAGAAGTTCTGTTTTTATTGCATATATCGACGTTTCAGACAGAATAGAGATGTTTTCGAGTACATCTTCCATCGGTAATATAAACGGAAAATCAGGAACATTTTAGTTAATTCTAATGAAAACACATTTATTTTTATCCTTTTTATTGGAAACAACATTGTCATATGACTTTTCTTGGATCTGAATAATACGAAACCTCGCTCTATGATTTGAAGTTAAAATCCTCAAATATGGTTATATAGTGACTTTTTTCACGTTTTTCATGTAGTTTGATATTACGTATATATATTCATTTTTACCAATATTTCGACACTATTTCATGTAGTATCACGATATGTGATTTGGCCTTCAAATCTCAGAATTTAGCGAAATATTGCATTTTAAGCAAGTTTTCTTGCATTATGTTTCGTACGAAAAATCATCGAATTTAGCAATATTTTGACGTTTATCATCCACTTTTCCTTTATGTGATTTAAACAAATTATCATCGAATTAGGCAATATTTTGCCGTTTTTTCCACGTTTCTGTGAATTTTCAGTTTATTGTTATTAATTCATTGTATATACGATAAAAATAATGCAAACACATAATTGATTAGATAATAACCTTAAATACCTCATTTTCAATCATCTATTTGTTTCTCGTTAAAATACTCAGTAAGATATTGAAAAGAGGAGAAGTTCGGTTTTTATTGCATATATCGACGTTTTAGCCGGATTAAAGCGGTTTTACGTGTACATCTTCCATCGGTAATATAAACGGAAAATCAAGAACATTTTAGTTAATTCTCGCTCTATGATTTGAAGTTAAAATCTTCAAATTTAGTAAAATTGTGACTTTTTCACGTTAATCATGTAGTTTGATACTACGTAAATATATTCATTTTTACCAATATTTCGATACTATTTCATGTAGTATTACGATGTGTGATTTGGCCTTCAAATCTCAGAATTTCGCATAATATTGCATTTTAAGCAAGTTTTCTTGCGTTTTGTTTTGTACGAAAAATCATCGAATATAGCAATATTTTGACGTTTATCATCCCCCTTTTCCTCTATGTGATTTAAACAAATTATCATCGAATTAGGCAATATTATGCCGTTTTTCCACGTTTATGTGAATTTTCAGTTTATGGGTATTAATTCATTATATATACGATAAAAATGATGCAAACACATAATTGATTAGATAATAACATTAAATACTTCATTTTCAATCAACTATTTGTTTCTCGTTAAAATACTGAGTAAGATATTGAAAAGGGGAGAAGTTCTGTTTTTATTGCATATATCGACGTTTCAGACAGAATAGAGATGTTTTCGAGTACATCTTCCATCGGTAATATAAACGGAAAATCAGGAACATTTTAGTTAATTCTAATGAAAACACATTTATTTTTATCCTTTTTATTGGAAACAACATTGTCATATGACTTTTCTTGGATCTAAATAATACGAAACCTCGCTCTATGATTTGAAGTTAAAATCCTCAAATATGGTTATATAGTGACTTTTTTCACGTTTTTCATGTAGTTTGATATTACGTATATATATTCATTTTTACCAATATTTCGACACTATTTCATGTAGTATCACGATATGTGATTTGGCCTTCAAATCTCAGAATTTGGCACAATAATGCATTTTAAGCAAGTTTTCTTGCATTTTGTTTCGTACGAAAAAAATCGAATTTAACAATATTTTGACGTTTATCATCCCCTTTTCCTTTATGTTATTTAAACAAAATATCATCGAATTAGGCAATATTTTGCCGTTTTTCCACTTTTTGTGAATTTTCAGTTTATTGTTAATTATTCATTAAATATACGATAAAAATGATGCAAACACATAAATGATTAGATAATAACCTTAAATACTTCATTTTCAATCAACCATTTGTTTCTTGTTAAAATACTGAGTAGGATATTGAAAAGGGAAGAAGTTCGGTTTTTATTGCATATATCGACGTTTCAGCCGGAATTGAGCGGTTTTCGTGTACATCTTCCATCGGTAATATAAACGGAAAATCAGGAACATTTTAGTTAATTCTAATGAAAACACATTGATTTTTATCATTTGTATTGGAAACAACATTGTCATATGTCTTTTCTTGGATCTAAATAATACGAAACCTCGCTCTATGATTTGAAGTTAAAATCCTCAAATATGGTTCAAAAGTGACTTTTTTCACGTTTTTCATGTAGTTTGATATTACGTAAGCATATTCATTTTTACCAATGTTTCGATACTATTTCATGTAGTATCACGATATGTGATTTGGCCTTCAAATCTCAGAATTTAGCGAAATATTGCATTTTAAGCAAGTTTTCTTGCATTATGTTTCGTACGAAAAATCATCGAATTTAGCAATATTTTGACGTTTATCATCCACTTTTCCTTTATGTGATTTAAACAAATTATCATCGAATTAGGCAATATTTTGCCGTTTTTCCACGTTTCTGTGAATTTTCAGTTTATTGTTAATAATTCATTGTATATACGATAAAAATAATGCAAACACATAATTGATTAGATAAAACCCTTAAATACTTCGATTTCAATCATCTATTTGTTTCTCGTTAAAATACTCAGTAAGATATTGAAAAGGGGAGAAGTTCTGTTTTTATTGCATATATCGACGTTTTAGCCGGATTAAAGCGGTTTTACGTGTACATCTTCCATCGGTAATATAAACGGAAAATCAAGAACATTTTAGTTAATTCTCGCTCTATGATTTGAAGTTAAAATCTTCAAATTTGGTAAAATTGTGACTTTTTCACGTTAATCATGTAGTTTGATACTACGTAAATATATTCATTTTTACCAATATTTCGATACTATTTCATGTAGTATTACGATGTGTGATTTGGCCTTCAAATCTCAGAATTTCGCATAATATTGCATTTTAAGCAAGTTTTCTTGCGTTTTGTTTTGTACGAAAAATCATCGAATATAGCAATATTTTGACGTTTATCATCCCCCTTTTCCTCTATGTGATTTAAACAAATTATCATCGAATTAGGCAATATTATGCCGTTTTTCCACGTTTATGTGAATTTTCAGTTTATGGGTATTAATTCATTATATATACGATAAAAATGATGCAAACACATAATTGATTAGATAATAACATTAAATACTTCATTTTCAATCAACTATTTGTTTCTCGTTAAAATACTGAGTAAGATATTGAAAAGGGGAGAAGTTCTGTTTTTATTGCATATATCGACGTTTCAGACAGAATAGAGATGTTTTCGAGTACATCTTCCATCGGTAATATAAACGGAAAATCAGGAACATTTTAGTTAATTCTAATGAAAACACATTTATTTTTATCCTTTTTATTGGAAACAACATTGTCATATGACTTTTCTTGGATCTAAATAATACGAAACCTCGCTCTATGATTTGAAGTTAAAATCCTCAAATATGGTTATATAGTGACTTTTTTCACGTTTTTCATGTAGTTTGATATTACGTATATATATTCATTTTTACCAATATTTCGACACTATTTCATGTAGTATCACGATATGTGATTTGGCCTTCAAATCTCAGAATTTGGCATAATAATGCATTTTAAGCAAGTTTTCTTGCATTTTGTTTCGTACGAAAAATCATCGAATTTAACAATATTTTGACGTTTATCATCCCCTTTTCCTTTATGTTATTTAAACAAAATATCATCGAATTAGGCAATATTTTGCCGTTTTTCCACTTTTTGTGAATTTTCAGTTTATTGTTAATTATTCATTAAATATACGATAAAAATGATGCAAACACATAAATGATTAGATAATAACCTTAAATACTTCATTTTCAATCAACCATTTGTTTCTTGTTAAAATACTGAGTAGGATATTGAAAAGGGAAGAAGTTCGGTTTTTATTGCATATATCGACGTTTCAGCCGGAATTGAGCGGTTTTCGTGTACATCTTCCATCGGTAATATAAACGGAAAATCAGGAACATTTTAGTTAATTCTAATGAAAACACATTGATTTTTATCATTTGTATTGGAAACAACATTGTCATATGTCTTTTCTTGGATCTAAATAATACGAAACCTCGCTCAATGATTTGAAGTTAAAATCCTCAAATATGGTTCAAAAGTGACTTTTTTCACGTTTTTCATGTAGTTTGATATTACGTAAGCATATTCATTTTTACCAATGTTTCGATACTATTTCATGTAGTATCACGATATGTGATTTGGCCTTCAAATCTCAGAATTTAGCAAAATATTGCATTTTAAGCAAGTTTTCTTGCATTATGTTTCGTACGAAAAATCATCGAATTTAGCAATATTTTGACGTTTATCATCCACTTTTCCTTTATGTGATTTAAACAAATTATCATCGAATTAGGCAATATTTTGCCGTTTTTCCACGTTTCTGTGAATTTTCAGTTTATTGTTATTAATGCATTGTATATACGATAAAAATAATGCAAACACATAATTGATTAGATAATAACCTTAAATACCTCATTTTCAATCATCTATTTGTTTCTCGTTAAAATACTCAGTAAGATATTGAAAAGAGGAGAAGTTCGGTTTTTATTGCATATATCGACGTTTTAGCCGGATTAAAGCGGTTTTACGTGTACATCTTCCATCGGTAATATAAACGGAAAATCAAGAACATTTTAGTTAATTCTCGCTCTATGATTTGAAGTTAAAATCTTCAAATTTAGTAAAATTGTGACTTTTTCACGTTAATCATGTAGTTTGATACTACGTAAATATATTCATTTTTACCAATATTTCGATACTATTTCATGTAGTATTACGATGTGTGATTTGGCCTTCAAATCTCAGAATTTCGCATAATATTGCATTTTAAGCAAGTTTTCTTGCGTTTTGTTTTGTACGAAAAATCATCGAATATAGCAATATTTTGACGTTTATCATCCCCCCTTTTCCTCTATGTGATTTAAACAAATTATCATCGAATTAGGCAATATTATGCCGTTTTTCTACGTTTATGTGAATTTTCAGTTTATGGGTATTAATTCATTATATATACGATAAAAATGATGCAAACACATAATTGATTAGATAATAACATTAAATACTTCATTTTCAATCAACTATTTGTTTCTCGTTAAAATACTGAGTAAGATATTGAAAAGGGGAGAAGTTCTGTTTTTATTGCATATATCGACGTTTCAGACAGAATAGAGATGTTTTCGAGTACATCTTCCATCGGTAATATAAACGGAAAATCAGGAACATTTTAGTTAATTCTAATGAAAACACATTTATTTTTATCCTTTTTATTGGAAACAACATTGTCATATGACTTTTCTTGGATCTAAATAATACGAAACCTCGCTCTATGATTTGAAGTTAAAATCCTCAAATATGGTTATATAGTGACTTTTTTCACGTTTTTCATGTAGTTTGATATTACGTATATATATTCATTTTTACCAATATTTCGACACTATTTCATGTAGTATCACGATATGTGATTTGGCCTTCAAATCTCAGAATTTGGCATAATAATGCATTTTAAGCAAGTTTTCTTGCATTTTGTTTCGTACGAAAAATCATCGAATTTAACAATATTTTGACGTTTATCATCCCCTTTTCCTTTATGTTATTTAAACAAAATATCATGGAATTAGGCAATATTTTGCCGTTTTTCCACTTTTTGTGAATTTTCAGTTTATTGTTAATTATTCATTAAATATACGATAAAAATGATGCAAACACATAAATGATTAGATAATAACCTTAAATACTTCATTTTCAATCAACCATTTGTTTCTTGTTAAAATACTGAGTAGGATATTGAAAAGGGGAGAAGTTCGGTTTTTATTGCATATATCGACGTTTCAGCCGGAATTGAGCGGTTTTCGTGTACATCTTCCATCGGTAATATAAACGGAAAATCAGGAACATTTTAGTTAATTCTAATGAAAACACATTGATTTTTATCATTTGTATTGGAAACAACATTGTCATATGTCTTTTCTTGGATCTAAATAATACGAAACCTCGCTCTATGATTTGAAGTTAAAATCCTCAAATATGGTTCAAAAGTGACTTTTTTCACGTTTTTCATGTAGTTTGATATTACGTAAGCATATTCATTTTTACTAATGTTTCGATACTATTTCATGTAGTATCACGATATGTGATTTGGCCTTCAAATCTCAGAATTTAGCGAAATATTGCATTTTAAGCAAGTTTTCTTGCATTATGTTTCGTACGAAAAATCATCGAATTTAGCAATATTTTGACGTTTATCATCCACTTTTCCTTTATGTGATTTAAACAAATTATCATCGAATTAGGCAATATTTTGCCGTTTTTCCACGTTTCTGTGAATTTTCAGTTTATTGTTATTAATTCATTGTATATACGATAAAAATAATGCAAACACATAATTGATTAGATAATAACCTTAAATACCTCATTTTCAATCATCTATTTGTTTCTCGTTAAAATACTCAGTAAGATATTGAAAAGAGGAGAAGTTCGGTTTTTATTGCATATATCGACGTTTTAGCCGGATTAAAGCGGTTTTACGTGTACATCTTCCATCGGTAATATAAACGGAAAATCAAGAACATTTTAGTTAATTCTCGCTCTATGATTTGAAGTTAAAATCTTCAAATTTAGTAAAATTGTGACTTTTTCACGTTAATCATGTAGTTTGATACTACGTAAATATATTCATTTTTACCAATATTTCGATACTATTTCATGTAGTATTACGATGTGTGATTTGGCCTTCAAATCTCAGAATTTCGCATAATATTGCATTTTAAGCAAGTTTTCTTGCGTTTTGTTTTGTACGAAAAATCATCGAATATAGCAATATTTTGACGTTTATCATCCCCCCTTTTCCTCTATGTGATTTAAACAAATTATCATCGAATTAGGCAATATTATGCCGTTTTTCCACGTTTATGTGAATTTTCAGTTTATGGGTATTAATTCATTATATATACGATAAAAATGATGCAAACACATAATTGATTAGATAATAACATTAAATACTTCATTTTCAATCAACTATTTGTTTCTCGTTAAAATACTGAGTAAGATATTGAAAAGGGGAGAAGTTCTGTTTTTATTGCATATATCGACGTTTCAGACAGAATAGAGATGTTTTCGAGTACATCTTCCATCGGTAATATAAACGGAAAATCAGGAACATTTTAGTTAATTCTAATGAAAACACATTTATTTTTATCCTTTTTATTGGAAACAACATTGTCATATGACTTTTCTTGGATCTAAATAATACGAAACCTCGCTCTATGATTTGAAGTTAAAATCCTCAAATATGGTTATATAGTGACTTTTTTCACGTTTTTCATGTAGTTTGATATTACGTATATATATTCATTTTTACCAATATTTCGACACTATTTCATGTAGTATCACGATATGTGATTTGGCCTTCAAATCTCAGAATTTGGCATAATAATGCATTTTAAGCAAGTTTTCTTGCATTTTGTTTCGTACGAAAAATCATCGAATTTAACAATATTTTGACGTTTATCATCCCCTTTTCCTTTATGTTATTTAAACAAAATATCATGGAATTAGGCAATATTTTGCCGTTTTTCCACTTTTTGTGAATTTTCAGTTTATTGTTAATTATTCATTAAATATACGATAAAAATGATGCAAACACATAAATGATTAGATAATAACCTTAAATACTTCATTTTCAATCAACCATTTGTTTCTTGTTAAAATACTGAGTAGGATATTGAAAAGGGGAGAAGTTCGGTTTTTATTGCATATATCGACGTTTCAGCCGGAATTGAGCGGTTTTCGTGTACATCTTCCATCGGTAATATAAACGGAAAATCAGGAACATTTTAGTTAATTCTAATGAAAACACATTGATTTTTATCATTTGTATTGGAAACAACATTGTCATATGTCTTTTCTTGGATCTAAATAATACGAAACCTCGCTCTATGATTTGAAGTTAAAATCCTCAAATATGGTTCAAAAGTGACTTTTTTCACGTTTTTCATGTAGTTTGATATTACGTAAGCATATTCATTTTTACCAATGTTTCGATACTATTTCATGTAGTATCACGATATGTGATTTGGCCTTCAAATCTCAGAATTTAGCGAAATATTGCATTTTAAGCAAGTTTTCTTGCATTATGTTTCGTACGAAAAATCATCGAATTTAGCAATATTTTGACGTTTATCATCCACTTTTCCTTTATGTGATTTAAACAAATTATCATCGAATTAGGCAATATTTTGCCGTTTTTCCACGTTTCTGTGAATTTTCAGTTTATTGTTAATAATTCATTGTATATACGATAAAAATAATGCAAACACATAATTGATTAGATAAAACCCTTAAATACTTCGATTTCAATCATCTATTTGTTTCTCGTTAAAATACTCAGTAAGATATTGAAAAGGGGAGAAGTTCTGTTTTTATTGCATATATCGACGTTTTAGCCGGATTAAAGCGGTTTTACGTGTACATCTTCCATCGGTAATATAAACGGAAAATCAAGAACATTTTAGTTAATTCTCGCTCTATGATTTGAAGTTAAAATCTTCAAATTTGGTAAAATTGTGACTTTTTCACGTTAATCATGTAGTTTGATACTACGTAAATATATTCATTTTTACCAATATTTCGATACTATTTCATGTAGTATCACGATGTGTGATTTGGCCTTCAATTCTCAGAATTTCGCATAATATTGCATTTTAAGCAAGTTTTCTTGCATTTTGTTTTGTACGAAAAATCATCGAATATAGCAATATTTTGACGTTTATCATCCCCTTTTCCTCTATGTGATTTAAACAAATTATCATCGAATTAGGCAATATTTTGCCGTTTTTCCACGTTTTTGTGAATTTTCAGTTTATGGGTATTAATTCATTATATATACGATAAAAATGATGCAAACACATAATTGATTAGATAATAACATTAAATATTTCATTTTCAATCAACTATTTGTTTCTCGTTAAAATACTGAGTAAGATATTGAAAAGGGGAGAAGTTCTGTTTTTATTGCATATATCGACGTTTCAGACAGAATAGAGATGTTTTCGAGTACATCTTCCATCGGTAATATAAACAGAAAATCAGGAACATTTTAGTTAATTCTAATGAAAACACATTTATTTTTATCCTTTTTATTTGAAACAACATTGTCATATGACTTTTCTTGGATCTAAATAATACGAAACCTCGCTCTATGATTTGAAGTTAAAATCCTCAAATATGGTTATATAGTGACTTTTTTCACGTTTTTCATGTAGTTTAATATTACGTATATATATTCATTTTTACCAATATTTCGACACTATTTCATGTAGTATCACGATATGTGATTTGGCCTTCAAATCTCAGAATTTCGCATAATAATGCATTTTAAGCAAGTTTTCTTGCATTTTGTTTCGTACGAAAAATTATCGAATTTAACAATATTTTGACGTTTATCATCCCCTTTTCCTTTATGTTATTTAAACAAAATATCATCGAATTAGGCAATATTTTGCCGTTTTTCCACGTTTTTGTGAATTTTCAGTTTATTGTTAATTATTCATTAAATATAAGATAAAAATGATGCAAACACATAATTGATTAGATAATAACCTTAAATACTTCATTTTCAATCAACCATTTGTTTCTTGTTTAAATACTGAGTAGGATATTGAAAAGGGGAGAAGTTCGGTTTTTATTGCATATATAGACGTTTCAGCCGGAATTGAGCGGTTTTCGTGTACATCTTCCATCGGTAATATAAACGGAAAATCAGGAACATTTTAGTTAATTCTAATGAAAACACATTGATTTTTATCATTTGTATTGGAAACAACATTGTCATATGTCTTTTCTTGGATCTAAATAATACGAAACCTCGCTCTATGATTTGAAGTTAAAATCCTCAAATATGGTTCAAAAGTGACTTTTTTCACGTTTTTCATGTAGTTTGATATTACGTAAGCATATTCATTTTTACCAATGTTTCGATACTATTTCATGTAGTATCACGATATGTGATTTGGCCTTCAAATCTCAGAATTTCGAAAAAATATTGCATTTTAAGCAAGTTTTCTTGCATTATGTTTCGTACGAAAAATCATCGAATTTAGCAATATTTTGACGTTTATCATCCTCTTTTCCTTTATGTGATTTAAACAAATTATCATAGAATTAGGCAATATTTTGCCGTTTTTCCACGTTTCTGTGAATTTTCAGTTTATTGTTATTAATTCATTGTATATACGATAAAAATAATGCAAACACATAATTGATTAGATAATAACCTTAAATACCTCATTTTCAATCATCTATTTGTTTCTCGTTAAAATACTCAGTAAGATATTGAAAATAGGAGAAGTTCGGTTTTTATTGCATATATCGACGTTTTAGCCGGATTAAAGCGGTTTTACGTGTACATCTTCCATCGGTAATATAAACGGAAAATCAAGAACATTTTAGTTAATTCTCGCTCTATGATTTGAAGTTAAAATCTTCAAATTTGGTAAAATTGTGACTTTTTCACGTTAATCATGTAGTTTGATACTACGTAAATATATTCATTTTTACCAATATTTCGATACTATTTCATGTAGTATCACGATGTGTGATTTGGCCTTCAAATCTCAGAATTTCGCATAATATTGCATTTTAAGCAAGTTTTCTTGCATTTTGTTTTGTACGAAAAATCATCGAATATAGCAATATTTTGACGTTTATCATCCCCTATTCCTCTATGTGATTTAAACAAATTATCATCGAATTAGGCAATATTTTGCCGTTTTTCCACGTTTTTGTGAATTTTCAGTTTATGGGTATTAATTCATTATATATACGATAAAAATGATGCAAACACATAATTGATTAGATAATAACATTAAATACTTCATTTTCAATCAACTATTTGTTTCTCGTTAAAATACTGAGTAAGATATTGAAAAGGGGAGAAGTTCTGTTTTTATTGCATATATCGACGTTTCAGACAGAATAGAGATGTTTTCGAGTACATCTTCCATCGGTAATATAAACGGAAAATCAGGAACATTTTAGTTAATTCTAATGAAAACACATTTATTTTATCCTTTTTATTGGAAACAACATTGTCATATGACTTTTCTTGGATCTAAATAATACGAAACCTCGCTCTATGATTTGAAGTTAAAATCCTCAAATATGGTTATATAGTGACTTTTTTCACGTTTTTCATGTAGTTTGATATTACGTATATATATTCATTTTTACCAATATTTCGACACTATTTCATGTAGTATCAAGATGTGTGATTTGGCCTTCAAATCTCAGAATTTCGCATAATATTGCATTTTAAGCAAGTTTTCTTGCATTTTGTTTTGTACGAAAAATCATCGAATATAGCAATATTTTGACGTTTATCATCCCCTTTTCCTCTATGTGATTTAAACAAATTATCATCGAATTAGGCAATATTTTGCCGTTTTTCCACGTTTCTGTGAATTTTCAGTTTATTGTTAATAATTCATTATATATACGATAAAAATAATGCAAACACATAATTGATTAGATAATAACCTTAAATACTTCATTTTCAATCATCTATTTGTTTCTCGTTAAAATACTCAGTAAGATATTGAAAAGGGGAGAAGTTCGGTTTTTATTGCATATATCGACGTTTTAGCCGGATTAAAGCGGTTTTACGTGTTCATCTTCCATCGGTAATATAAACGGAAAATCAAGAACATTTTAGTTAATTCTAATGAAAACACATTGTTTTCTATCATTTGTATTGGAAACAACAGTGTCATATGTCTTTTATTGGATCTAAATAATACGAAACCTCGCTCTATGATTTGAAGTTAAAATCCTCAAATTTGGTAAAATTGTGACTTTTTCACGTTAATCATGTAGTTTGATATTACGTAGATATATTCATTTTACGAATATTTCGATACTATTTCATGTAGTATCAAGATGTGTGGTTTGGCCTTCAAATCTCAGAATTTCGCATTATATTGCATTTTAAGCAAGTTTTCTTGCATTTTGTTTTGTACGAAAAATCATCGAATATAGCAATATTTTGACGTTATCATCCCCTTTTCATCCCCTTTTCCTCTATGTGATTTAAACAAATTATCATCGAATTAGGCAATATTTGTTTCCGTTTTTCCACGTTTTTGTGAATTTTCAGTTTATTGTTATTAATTCATTAAATATACGATAAAAATGATGCAAACACATAATTGATTAGAAATTAACCTTAAATACTTTATTTTCAATCAACCATTTGTTTCTCGTAAAAATACTGAGTAGGATATTGAAAAGGGGAGATGTTCGATTTTTATTGCATATATCGACGTTTCAGCCGGATTAGAGCGGTTTTACGTGTACATCTTCCATCGGTAATATAAACGGAAAATCAGGAACATTTTTAGTTAATTCCATTGATTTTTATCATTTGTATTGGAAACAACATTGTCATATGTCTTTTCTTGGATCTAAATAATATGAAACCTCGCTCTATGATTTGAAGTTAAAATCCTCATATATGGTTAAATAGTGATTTTTTCACGTTTTTCATGTAGTTTGATATTACGTAAATACATTCATTTTTACCAATATTTCGATACTATTTCATGTAGTATCACGATATGTGATTTGGCCTTCAAATCCCAGAATTTCGCATAATATTGCATTTCAAGCAATATTCTTGCATTTTGTTTCGTACGAAAAATCATCGAATTTAGCAATATTTTGATGTTTATCATCCCCTTTTCCTTTATGTGAATTATACATAATATCATCGAATTAGGCAATATTTTGCTGTTTTTCCACGTTTTTGTGAATTTTCAGTTTATGGGTATTAATTCATTATATATATACGATAAAAATGATGCAATCACATAATTGATTAGATAATAACATTAAATACTTCATTTTCAATCAACTATTTGTTTCTCGTTAAAATACTGAGTAAGATATTGAAAAGGGGAGAAGTTCTGTTTTTATTGCATATATCGACGTTTCAGACAGAATAGAGATGTTTTCGAGTACATCTTCCATCGGTAATATAAACGGAAAATCAGGAACATTTTAGTTAATTCTAATGAAAACACATTTATTTTTATCCTTTTTATTTGAAACAACATTGTCATATGACTTTTCTTGGATCTAAATAATACGAAACCTCGCTCTATGATTTGAAGTTAAAATCCTCAAATATGGTTATATAGTGACTTTTTTCACGTTTTTCATGTAGTTTAATATTACGTATATATATTCATTTTTACCAATATTTCGACACTATTTCATGTAGTATCACGATATGTGATTTGGCCTTCAAATCTCAGAATTTCGCATAATAATGCATTTTAAGCAAGTTTTCTTGCATTTTGTTTCGTACGAAAAATCATCGAATTTAACAATATTTTGACGTTTATCATCCCCTTTTCCTTTATGTTATTTAAACAAAATATCATCGAATTAGGCAATATTTTGCCGTTTTTCCACGTTTTTGTGAATTTTCAGTTTATTGTTAATTATTCATTAAATATAAGATAAAAATGATGCAAACACATAATTGATTAGATAATATCCTTAAATACTTCATTTTCAATCAACCATTTGTTTCTTGTTTAAATACTGAGTAGGATATTGAAAAGGGGAGAAGTTCGGTTTTTATTGCATATATAGACGTTTCAGCCGGAATTGAGCGGTTTTCGTGTACATCTTCCATCGGTAATATAAACGGAAAATCAGGAACATTTTAGTTAATTCTAATGAAAACACATTGATTTTTATCATTTGTATTGGAAACAACATTGTCATATGTCTTTTCTTGGATCTAAATAATACGAAACCTCGCTCTATGATTTGAAGTTAAAATCCTCAAATATGGTTCAAAAGTGACTTTTTTCACGTTTTTCATGTAGTTTGATATTACGTAAGCATATTCATTTTTACCAATGTTTCGATACTATTTCATGTAGTATCACGATATGTGATTTGGCCTTCAAATCTCAGAATTTCGAAAAAATATTGCATTTTAAGCAAGTTTTCTTGCATTATGTTTCGTACGAAAAATCATCGAATTTAGCAATATTTTGACGTTTATCATCCTCTTTTCCTTTATGTGATTTAAACAAATTATCATAGAATTAGGCAATATTTTGCCGTTTTTCCACGTTTCTGTGAATTTTCAGTTTATTGTTATTAATTCATTGTATATACGATAAAAATAATGCAAACACATAATTGATTAGATAATAACCTTAAATACCTCATTTTCAATCATCTATTTGTTTCTCGTTAAAATACTCAGTAAGATATTGAAAATAGGAGAAGTTCGGTTTTTATTGCATATATCGACGTTTTAGCCGGATTAAAGCGGTTTTACGTGTACATCTTCCATCGGTAATATAAACGGAATATCAAGAACATTTTAGTTAATTCTCGCTCTATGATTTGAAGTTAAAATCTTCAAATTTGGTAAAATTGTGACTTTTTCACGTTAATCATGTAGTTTGATACTACGTAAATATATTCATTTTTACCAATATTTCGATACTATTTCATGTAGTATCACGATGTGTGATTTGGCCTTCAAATCTCAGAATTTCGCATAATATTGCATTTTAAGCAAGTTTTCTTGCATTTTGTTTTGTACGAAAAATCATCGAATATAGCAATATTTTGACGTTTATCATCCCCTTTTCCTCTATGTGATTTAAACAAATTATCATCGAATTAGGCAATATTTTGCCGTTTTTCCACGTTTTTGTGAATTTTCAGTTTATGGGTATTAATTCATTATATATACGATAAAAATGATGCAAACACATAATTGATTAGATAATAACATTAAATACTTCATTTTCAATCAACTATTTGTTTCTCGTTAAAATACTGAGTAAGATATTGAAAAGGGGAGAAGTTCTGTTTTTATTGCATATATCGACGTTTCAGACAGAATAGAGATGTTTTCGAGTACATCTTCCATCGGTAATATAAACGGAAAATCAGGAACATTTTAGTTAATTCTAATGAAAACACATTTATTTTTATCCTTTTTATTGGAAACAACATTGTCATATGACTTTTCTTGGATCTAAATAATACGAAACCTCGCTCTATGATTTGAAGTTAAAATCCTCAAATATGGTTATATAGTGACTTTTTTCACGTTTTTCATGTAGTTTGATATTACGTATATATATTCATTTTTACCAATATTTCGACACTATTTCATGTAGTATCAAGATGTGTGATTTGGCCTTCAAATCTCAGAATTTCGCATAATATTGCATTTTAAGCAAGTTTTCTTGCATTTTGTTTTGTACGAAAAATCATCGAATATAGCAATATTTTGACGTTTATCATCCCCTTTTCCTCTATGTGATTTAAACAAATTATCATCGAATTAGGCAATATTTTGCCGTTTTTCCACGTTTCTGTGAATTTTCAGTTTATTGTTAATAATTCATTATATATACGATAAAAATAATGCAAACACATAATTGATTAGATAATAACCTTAAATACTTCATTTTCAATCATCTATTTGTTTCTCGTTAAAATACTCAGTAAGATATTGAAAAGGGGAGAAGTTCGGTTTTTATTGCATATATCGACGTTTTAGCCGGATTAAAGCGGTTTTACGTGTTCATCTTCCATCGGTAATATAAACGGAAAATCAAGAACATTTTAGTTAATTCTAATGAAAACACATTGTTTTCTATCATTTGTATTGGAAACAACAGTGTCATATGTCTTTTATTGGATCTAAATAATACGAAACCTCGCTCTATGATTTGAAGTTAAAATCCTCAAATTTGGTAAAATTGTGACTTTTTCACGTTAATCATGTAGTTTGATATTACGTAGATATATTCATTTTACGAATATTTCGATACTATTTCATGTAGTATCAAGATGTGTGGTTTGGCCTTCAAATCTCAGAATTTCGCATTATATTGCATTTTAAGCAAGTTTTCTTGCATTTTGTTTTGTACGAAAAATCATCGAATATAGCAATATTTTGACGTTATCATCCCCTTTTCATCCCCTTTTCCTCTATGTGATTTAAACAAATTATCATCGAATTAGGCAATATTTGTTTCCGTTTTTCCACGTTTTTGTGAATTTTCAGTTTATTGTTATTAATTCATTAAATATACGATAAAAATGATGCAAACACATAATTGATTAGAAATTAACCATAAATACTTTATTTTCAATCAACCATTTGTTTCTCGTAAAAATACTGAGTAGGATATTGAAAAGGGGAGATGTTCGATTTTTATTGCATATATCGACGTTTCAGCCGGATTAGAGCGGTTTTACGTGTACATCTTCCATCGGTAATATAAACGGAAAATCAGGAACATTTTTAGTTAATTCCATTGATTTTTATCATTTGTATTGGAAACAACATTGTCATATGTCTTTTCTTGGATCTAAATAATATGAAACCTCGCTCTATGATTTGAAGTTAAAATCCTCATATATGGTTAAATAGTGATTTTTTCACGTTTTTCATGTAGTTTGATATTACGTAAATACATTCATTTTTACCAATATTTCGATACTATTTCATGTAGTATCACGATATGTGATTTGGCCTTCAAATCCCAGAATTTCGCATAATATTGCATTTCAAGCAATATTCTTGCATTTTGTTTCGTACGAAAAATCATCGAATTTAGCAATATTTTGATGTTTATCATCCCCTTTTCCTTTATGTGAATTATACATAATATCATCGAATTAGGCAATATTTTGCTGTTTTTCCACGTTTTTGTGAATTTTCAGTTTATGGGTATTAATTCATTATATATATACGATAAAAATGATGCAATCACATAATTGATTAGATAATAACATTAAATACTTCATTTTCAATCAAATATTTGTTTCTCGTTAAAATACTGAGTAAGATATTGAAAAGGGGAGAAGTTCTGTTTTTATTGCATATATCGACGTTTCAGCCGGAATAGAGATGTTTTCGTGTACATCTTCCATCGGTAATATAAACGGAAAATCAGGAACATTTTAGTTAATTCTAATGAAAACACATTGATTTTTATCATTTTTATTGGAAACAACATTGTCATATGTCTTTTCTTGGATCTAAATAATACGAAACCTCGCTCTATGATTTGAAGTTAAAATCCTCAAATATGGTTATATAGTGACTTTTTTCACGTTTTTCATGTAGTTTGATATTACGTATATATATTCATTTTTACCAATATTTCGACACTATTTCATGTAGTATCACGATATGTGATTTGGCCTTCAAATCTCAGAATTTCGCATAATAATGCATTTAAGCAAGTTTTCTTGCATTTTGTTTCGTACGAAAAATCATCGAATTTAACAATATTTTGACGTTTATCATCCCCTTTTCATTTATGTGATTTAAACAAATTATCATCGAATTAGGCAATATTTTGCCGATTTTCCACGTTTCTGTGAATTTTCAGTTTATTGTTAATAATTCATTATATATACGATAAAAATAATGCAAACACATAATTGATTAGATAATAACCTTAAATACTTCATTTTCAATCATCTATTTGTTTCTCGTTAAAATACTCAGTAAGATATTGAAAAGGGGAGAAGTTCGGTTTTTATTGCATATATCGACGTTTTAGCCGGATTAAAGCGGTTTTACGTGTACATCTTCCATCGGTAATATAAACGGAAAATCAAGAACATTTTAGTTAATTCTAATGAAAACACATTGTTTTTTATCATTTGTATTGGAAACAGCAGTGTCATATGTCTTTTATTGGATCTAAATATTACGAAACCTCGCTCTATGATTTGAAGTTAAAATCCTCAAATTTGGTAAAATTGTGACTTTTTCACGTTAATCATGTAGTTTGAGATTACGTAGATATATTCATTTTACGAATATTTCGATACTATTTCATGTAGTATCAAGATGTGTGATTTGGCCTTCAAATCTCAGAATTTCGCATAATATTGCATTTTCTTGCATTTTGTTTTGTACGAAAAATCATCGAATATAGCAATATTTTGACGTTATCATCCCCTTTTCATCCCCTTTTCCTCTATGTGATTTAAACAAATTATCATCGAATTAGGCAATATTTTTTTCCGTTTTTCCACGTTTTTGTGAATTTTCAGTTTATTGTTATTAATTCATTAAATATACGATAAAAATGATGCAAACACATAATTGATTAGAAATTAACCCTAAATACTTTATTTTCAATCAACCATTTGTTTCTCGTAAAAATACTGAGTAGGATATTGAAAAGGGGAGATGTTCGATTTTTATTTCATATATCGACGTTTCAGCCGGATTAGAGCGGTTTTACGTGTACATCTTCCATCGGTAATATAAACGGAAAATCAGGAACATTTTTAGTTAATTCCATTGATTTTTATCATTTGTATTGGAAACAACATTGTCATATGTCTTTTCTTGGATCTAAATAATATGAAACCTCGCTCTATGATTTGAAGTTAAAATCCTCAAATATGGGTAAATAGTGATTTTTTCACGTTTTTCGTGTAGTTTGATATTACGTAAATACATTCATTTTTACCAATATTTCGATACTATTTCATGTAGTATCACGATATGTGATTTGGCCTTCAAATCTCAGAATTTCGCATAATATTGCATTTTAAGCAAGTTTTCTTGCATTTTGTTTTGTACGAAAAATCATCGAATATAGCAATATTTTGACGTTTATCATCCCCTTTTCCTCTATGTGATTTAAACAAATTATCATCGAATTAGGCAATATTTTGCCGTTTTTCCACGTTTTTGTGAATTTTCAGTTTATGGGTATTAATTCATTATATATACGATAAAAATGATGCAAACACATAATTGATTAGATAATAACATTAAATACTTCATTTTCAATCAACTATTTGTTTCTCGTTAAAATACTGAGTAAGATATTGAAAAGGGGAGAAGTTCTGTTTTTATTGCATATATCGACGTTTCAGACAGAATAGAGATGTTTTCGAGTACATCTTCCATCGGTAATATAAACGGAAAATCAGGAACATTTTAGTTAATTCTAATGAAAACACATTTATTTTTATCCTTTTTATTGGAAACAACATTGTCATATGACTTTTCTTGGATCTAAATAATACGAAACCTCGCTCTATGATTTGAAGTTAAAATCCTCAAATATGGTTATATAGTGACTTTTTTCACGTTTTTCATGTAGTTTGATATTACGTATATATATTCATTTTTACCAATATTTCGACACTATTTCATGTAGTATCAAGATGTGTGATTTGGCCTTCAAATCTCAGAATTTCGCATAATATTGCATTTTAAGCAAGTTTTCTTGCATTTTGTTTTGTACGAAAAATCATCGAATATAGCAATATTTTGACGTTTATCATCCCCTTTTCCTCTATGTGATTTAAACAAATTATCATCGAATTAGGCAATATTTTGCCGTTTTTCCACGTTTCTGTGAATTTTCAGTTTATTGTTAATAATTCATTATATATACGATAAAAATAATGCAAACACATAATTGATTAGATAATAACCTTAAATACTTCATTTTCAATCATCTATTTGTTTCTCGTTAAAATACTCAGTAAGATATTGAAAAGGGGAGAAGTTCGGTTTTTATTGCATATATCGACGTTTTAGCCGGATTAAAGCGGTTTTACGTGTTCATCTTCCATCGGTAATATAAACGGAAAATCAAGAACATTTTAGTTAATTCTAATGAAAACACATTGTTTTCTATCATTTGTATTGGAAACAACAGTGTCATATGTCTTTTATTGGATCTAAATAATACGAAACCTCGCTCTATGATTTGAAGTTAAAATCCTCAAATTTGGTAAAATTGTGACTTTTTCACGTTAATCATGTAGTTTGATATTACGTAGATATATTCATTTTACGAATATTTCGATACTATTTCATGTAGTATCAAGATGTGTGGTTTGGCCTTCAAATCTCAGAATTTCGCATTATATTGCATTTTAAGCAAGTTTTCTTGCATTTTGTTTTGTACGAAAAATCATCGAATATAGCAATATTTTGACGTTATCATCCCCTTTTCATCCCCTTTTCCTCTATGTGATTTAAACAAATTATCATCGAATTAGGCAATATTTGTTTCCGTTTTTCCACGTTTTTGTGAATTTTCAGTTTATTGTTATTAATTCATTAAATATACGATAAAAATGATGCAAACACATAATTGATTAGAAATTAACCTTAAATACTTTATTTTCAATCAACCATTTGTTTCTCGTAAAAATACTGAGTAGGATATTGAAAAGGGGAGATGTTCGATTTTTATTGCATATATCGACGTTTCAGCCGGATTAGAGCGGTTTTACGTGTACATCTTCCATCGGTAATATAAACGGAAAATCAGGAACATTTTTAGTTAATTCCATTGATTTTTATCATTTGTATTGGAAACAACATTGTCATATGTCTTTTCTTGGATCTAAATAATATGAAACCTCGCTCTATGATTTGAAGTTAAAATCCTCATATATGGTTAAATAGTGATTTTTTCACGTTTTTCATGTAGTTTGATATTACGTAAATACATTCATTTTTACCAATATTTCGATACTATTTCATGTAGTATCACGATATGTGATTTGGCCTTCAAATCCCAGAATTTCGCATAATATTGCATTTCAAGCAATATTCTTGCATTTTGTTTCGTACGAAAAATCATCGAATTTAGCAATATTTTGATGTTTATCATCCCCTTTTCCTTTATGTGAATTATACATAATATCATCGAATTAGGCAATATTTTGCTGTTTTTCCACGTTTTTGTGAATTTTCAGTTTATGGGTATTAATTCATTATATATATACGATAAAAATGATGCAATCACATAATTGATTAGATAATAACATTAAATACTTCATTTTCAATCAAATATTTGTTTCTCGTTAAAATACTGAGTAAGATATTGAAAAGGGGAGAAGTTCTGTTTTATTGCATATATCGACGTTTCAGCCGGAATAGAGATGTTTTCGTGTACATCTTCCATCGGTAATATAAACGGAAAATCAGGAACATTTTAGTTAATTCTAATGAAAACACATTGATTTTTATCATTTTTATTGGAAACAACATTGTCATATGTCTTTTCTTGGATCTAAATAATACGAAACCTCGCTCTATGATTTGAAGTTAAAATCCTCAAATATGGTTATATAGTGACTTTTTTCACGTTTTTCATGTAGTTTGATATTACGTATATATATTCATTTTTACCAATATTTCGACACTATTTCATGTAGTATCACGATATGTGATTTGGCCTTCAAATCTCAGAATTTCGCATAATAATGCATTTAAGCAAGTTTTCTTGCATTTTGTTTCGTACGAAAAATCATCGAATTTAACAATATTTTGACGTTTATCATCCCCTTTTCCTTTATGTGATTTAAACAAATTATCATCGAATTAGGCAATATTTTGCCGATTTTCCACGTTTCTGTGAATTTTCAGTTTATTGTTAATAATTCATTATATATACGATAAAAATAATGCAAACACATAATTGATTACATAATAACCTTAAATACTTCATTTTCAATCATCTATTTGTTTCTCGTTAAAATACTCAGTAAGATATTGAAAAGGGGAGAAGTTCGGTTTTATTGCATATATCGACGTTTTAGCCGGATTAAAGCGGTTTTACGTGTACATCTTCCATCGGTAATATAAACGGAAAATCAAGAACATTTTAGTTAATTCTAATGAAAACACATTGTTTTTTATCATTTGTATTGGAAACAGCAGTGTCATATGTCTTTTATTGGATCTAAATATTACGAAACCTCGCTCTATGATTTGAAGTTAAAATCCTCAAATTTGGTAAAATTGTGACTTTTTCACGTTAATCATGTAGTTTGAGATTACGTAGATATATTCATTTTACGAATATTTCGATACTATTTCATGTAGTATCAAGATGTGTGATTTGGCCTTCAAATCTCAGAATTTCGCATAATATTGCATTTTAAGCTAGTTTTCTTGCATTTTGTTTTGTACGAAAAATCATCGAATATAGCAATATTTTGACGTTATCATCCCCTTTTCATCCCCTTTTCCTCTATGTGATTTAAACAAATTATCATCGAATTAGGCAATATTTTTTTCCGTTTTTCCACGTTTTTGTGAATTTCAGTTTATTGTTATTAATTCATTAAATATACGATAAAAATGATGCAAACACATAATTGATTAGAAATTAACCCTAAATACTTTATTTTCAATCAACCATTTGTTTCTCGTAAA